>NC_091124.1:186787950-186822950 GCF_040183065.1 Periplaneta americana
CCATCGCCATCAGAGATAATAGCGATAGTGGTAACCACGATTAGAGTAGCCAGTATTATAAACAGTAAAGACCCCTGTAATGGCATAGGATAATGTTTTCAGTACATGTAATATGCTGCCGTGCCACACGCTGCAGCTGCCGTGCCGGTCCGAGCAGACCTAAGAGGCGTGGCTATAAGCACTAGGGAGCTCTCGGTTCAGGACGTGAGACACGGGCAGTAGGTCCAGTTATCGACCGATAAGGAGTTGCAGCTGATTCAATCTTATGAAAGTGGCAGCGGTTTTGGGCAGAACTAAGAATTATATTCACTTAAAATATTCAGAAATATTAATTAAAAATTCTGTATTAATGATAAAATAATCATACCTCAGCTTGGAAGCAGACTTTTAAATATCCCTCATTCCCCTTCAATGCACTTGGTCTCAGATGTGATTGGCGCCCGCGTTACGTACCTCGCCACGGCTGTCACTGATGAGCGCAACTGAAAATCACTTCGGAATATGTTTGATAAGACTTTCTTGTGTTAAATTCCAGCGCACCTTATTTACATGTTTCGACCTTTTATGGGTCATCCACAGAACTGGTCGTTGTTGGTCTTGGCGCCACTTGTTTTGTTTCCTGTGAGGGTGTGTTCGTGTGGTGTAATGTAGAGTCAAAGAGTGTGTGTGTTCTAAAAAACTTAGTTGTGTGTTGAGAATTTCGTTGGGGTGTGTTTTCATGTGTCTGTATATTTCATATCCTTCTAGTGTGTTTAGTTTCTGGCATTTGGGTTGGATGTGTAGTATTTCCATGTCTGTGTTGATGTCTCTGTGGGTGTGGTTAGCATTTGTGATGTGTTCTGAATATGTGGAGGTGTTTTGTAATTTTGTTATGGCTGTGATGTTCTTTGTAACGTGTTTGAAACGATCTGCCTGTCTGTCCTATGTAGAAGTTGTTACAGGTGCTACATTTGAGTTTGTATACGCCTGTGTGGTTGTATTTGTTTGTGTTGTTTGTGTGTTGAGATGTTTTTGTAGAGTGTTATTTGTCCTGTATGCGATGTTGTAATTTAATTTCTTGAATGAGGTTGCAATTGTGTGTGTGTTTTTGTTTTCGTATATTAGTGTGATGTATTTTTTGTGTTCTTGTGTTTGTGTTGTATTCTTATGTTTTTTGTGATTAGGGCCTATGTTTTGTCTTACGTATTATGTTGTCTATTATGTTTGGGTTGTATCCGTGTTCTTGTGCTATGTATTTGATTGTGTTTAGCTCTTCCTTGTAATCCTTTTGGTTCACTAGACTTATCTTTCCCTTCTCCTCCCTACTTCACGCCACAGCTCAAACCTCCGTTTAGTTCACATTCCCATGTCTTTATTACGATGAAATAAACTCCAAAGCCTGATTCACAGTATGACGTTTGGACTTATACGAATATCGTTCAAACTAATGACAGTCGCACACATGTTCATATGACATTTTATGCTCAAAATGGGCTGATTCCTAAAGCACTGGTCATTAGTCGTGAATCATCTGTATATGCGATGATTATCTAAGTCCGACAGGTGACCTAAGTGGCATTTGTGAATCCGACATTCTTGCTCAGCCTCTGAAACAGCCAGATCTCTTTTCGCGGAGGAGTAGCCAGATAAGGTCCAAAAGCTCGGAGCCCCATGCCCTTCCTAATCAGCCGACGCTGACAGGTGGAACATCCTGCTTGAACCTTTGTTAGAGCCAGATTTCATCCCCGTACGACTAGTCTGATAAGTCTTAAAGGCCCGGAGTTTCATGCTCTTCTTCATCAGCTGACGCTGACAGCTGGTTCATCCTTTCTCAGTCCTTGATAGAGCCAGGCCTCATCCTTACACAAGTCAGTATCCTAATGGCCGGAGACTTCCTTTATCATCAGCATTTGAACCCCCAAGACTTCACCCTAGTCTATTTACTTACTTACTGGCTTTTAAGAAACCCGGAGATTCATTGCCGCCCTCATATAAGTCCGCCATAGGTCCCTATCCTGAGCAAGATCAATCCAGTCCCTACCATCATATCCCACCTCCCTCAAATCCATTTTAATATTATCCTCCCATCTACCTTTCGGCCTCCCCAAAGGTATTTTTCCCTCCGGCCTTCCAACTAACACTCTATATGCATTTCTGGAATCGCCCATATGTGCCACATGCCCTGCCCATCTCAAACGTCTGGATTTAATGTTCCTAATTATGTCAGGTGAAGAATACAATGCGTGCAGTTCTGCGTTGTGTAACTTTCTCCATTCTCCTGTAACTTCATCTCTCTTAGCCCCAAATATTTTCCTAAGAACCTTATTCTCAAACACCCTCAATCTCTGTTCCTCTCTCAAAGTTAGAGTCCAAGTTTCGGAACCATACAGGACAACCGGTAGTATAACTGTTTTATAAATTCTTACTTTCAGATTTTTTGACAGCAGACTAGAAGACAAAAGCTTCTCAACGGAATAATAACACGCACTTCCCATGCTTATTCTGCGTTTAATTTCCTCCCGAGTGTTATTTATATTTGTTACTGTTGCTCCAAGATATTTGAATTTTTCCACCCCTTCGAAGGATAAATCTCCAATTTTTATAGTTCCATTTCGTACAATATTCTGGTCATGAGGCATAGTCATATACTTTGTCGTTTCGGGATTTACTTCCAAACCTATTGCTTTACATGCTTCAATTAGAATTTCCGTGTTTTCCCTAATCGTTTGTGGATTTTCTCCTAACATATTCTCGTCATCCGCATAGACAAGAAGCTGATGTAACCCGTTCAATTCTAAACCCTCTGTGTTATCCTGAACTTTCTTAGCGGAATATTCTAGAGCGAAGTTAAAAAGTAAAGGTGATAGTGCATCTTCTTGCTTTAGCTCGCAGTGAATTGGAAAAGCATCAGATAAAAACTGGCCTATACCGACTTTGCTGTAAGTTTCAATAAAATACATTTTAATTAATCAAAGTAGTTTCTTCGGAATACCAAATTCAATAAGAATATCATATAAAACTTCTCTCTTAACCGAGTGATATGCCTTTTTGACATATTTAAATAACTGGTGTACTGTACCCTTATTTGTATTAATGGAGATAATATATGAAATGACAGGGAGATGGAGAGGGTTGGTGAAATTATAGAGGGAAATGGGAGTACTCCGAGAAAAAAATTTGCGACATCTGCTTTGATCACAACTTGGCCGGGGATCAAACCCGGGCCTCTTGGATGGATGTCAAGCGCGCTAGCACCTGAGCCACAGACGCGACACGTTACTACCCTACTGGTTGCATGATCGTCAAAATCTACTGAGGCATTTGGACATGAGGGAAGCAGTCGACTGGTAGTCTCCTTGGCTCTCCATGAGCTTTCACGCAAGGGATGCTTTCTAATACCATAATACTGTTCTGGAAAGTTTGGTTTATTACAAAAAAAAATTATGCACGCCCCTTAAAATGGCCTTCCACACTGTCACTCAACCTATCAATAAAATTCTTGTCAGTTTAAACTTTTGATTAGTTACATCTTTGGAGAGGAATCAATAAATAGCTTTTATAAAAAAAACTATATGTCGTTCTTTTGATGTTTTCCACTTGCCTATGACCAACTGATGCGCGTTGTAATGTTCCATACTTGTATTTTTTTTGAGGGGCTAGCAATGCTGTGTAATGAAACAGTATGTATTCATTAGTTTGCTAATTTTAAGGAAACAATAAAAACAATTACACAGTAGATCCCATCAGCAGTTAAGCTGGAATATGGCGTAAGGCTACAAACTACACACAGTTAATTATGCTACGGTTGAAAACACTGCAACTCAAAGCAAGAGTCGACTGTATTTTTGAAGAGAGAAATGAACTGTTACTATAAAAATAAATTTAAATTGTTTTTACCGAGGTCGTAGAAAAAAATATTAAAGTACGAATAATAATTTAAATTCACGTACAGTTTTAGAAAAAAGTTTTGTCGCACAGATAGTGCCAGAAAGTAGGCAGTGCACATAATCAGATATACAACGAAACAAAACTAATGCCATTATCTCAACTAGTCCTTCTCTTATGAACCAGGTCGCTCGTCCTCCGATCATGCGTACTGACTTCTTTCTGGGACTTACAATTTATCTGTGCGACAACACTTACCAAGTCATGAAGGATGGGTGGAGCGGAGAAAATTTCTCTCCGACACCGCGAGTCGAACCAGGGTTTTCAGCTCTACGTGCTGACGCTTTATCCACTAAGCCAGCGTTTCTCAAACTTTTTTGAAGTGAGGACCACTTTTTTAAGTCAGAACAGTTCCGCGGACCACCTTGCTCTTGTTCCCTTCGAAAGCAAATTTATCATTTTTGTAGCATATTTTAATACCAGTATTAGTTATATTATAAAATGGAATTAATTAACTATAATACTTTTCTAATAATTATATTTTTTGTAGCCAAACACAAGTAACTTATAACGAACTCTGTGCATTTGTTGATTCATCGGTTGCCTGTTAGCAGTTAGTTGTTTGAAATCCTTCTTATGTGGTACACGCAGTAGTTGTCCATGTTTGTGTTAAATATGCTCATTATAAATAATAGTAAACTGGCTTCGATCAGGATCTTTGAAAAGAAAAGGAACATGTTGAAACGCTTCATTTAGGCAATGCTAATAGTTCAGAAGCTGTGTGTGAAGAAATATATTATTATCAGTGATTAAAGTGCCATTAAAGAAATATCTAGTCCTAGTGGTAGCTATTCAAAGAAAAAAATACTTTCTTAAATGTGACAAGAGTTATTTGGAACTTGGATTTACTTGGTGTGGCAATGAGAGTGAACCAAAACCTCGGTGCATTGTTTGTCACGAAGTGCTTTCAGACGAGGTATGAAACCCGCGAATTGAAACGGCACTTAGAGACGAAACACGATAAAAAGTCAACCTCTCGGTTTTTAAAATAGACGGAGTCTAAAATTTCTTATATCGTCATATGGAAAAACAAATTAAAAATTAATGCAGAAATATGCCCCATTTTCAACACGTAAAGATGCAATTTGTCACGTTCTATTATTGATATACGACGTACTGTACGTGACCATTTCAATGTGCAGACTGGGTGTCTGCAAAACTATTAAGAAAGTCATCAGTACTTTGGTCCTCTGTTATGAATTCGGGTGGTCCCTGGCTGTGTTACAGACGCGGCGCCAGATGTGCAGGGAAATGATAGCGAGAAACGCCACGTTCATAGTGCTTTAAATCCGTCATTTGTTGCTGAGAGTAGAGTGGGAAGTGGGTAGACGGGTAGGGTAAGAAATTTCATAAAATATTAGTACTGGGAGATTGCCATGTGTAATTTCCAAACTCTGAGATTTTCAGCTATAGTGTGATACGCAATTCGTTTGAATTTTATTTTTTCTTCTGTCTTTTTTTAAGGACCACGAGGGCAGAACACGAGGACCACAGGTGGTCCGCGGACCATAGTTTGAGAAACGCTGCACTAAGCCACACAATTTTTTTTCTCTATTTACTATCAATCTTAGTCAAGATCAGTCGAAGCACATGAATAACAATGGAAAGATTAAGAGACTGTATTGAAATATGAAAATAAGAACAAATTACAGTACCATCGCGTATATTCGCCAATTTTAAATGTGTTGCATAACGGACAACTTCTCTCTAAAGAATCTGAGTTATATTGCAGAAAAATTCTAAATTTCGTAACAAGATAAAAGCCACCGGCGTAGCTCAGTCAGCTAGCAAGCAAACATTCTGATGGGGGCAGATAAAAAAGTTTTTTTTTTCTTTCACCATGTTAATAATGTCAAAAGAAGTGCTTATACAAATTCTGGCCACTCGACCGCCATTACGTAGATGTCCAGAAAGTGATTTTCCCTGGGGTCGTTTACAGAAAAAAGCACAAATGCATGAAAATATTTATTGAAACAGATAGATCAATTGTTGCACTATTTGTCAACATAATCCCCACTGGAACTGAGACATTTGTCATATCATGGGATCAATTTTTGTATCCTTGTGTCGTAGAAGTCAACTACCTGGGATCGGAACCAGCGTTGACAGCCATCTGCACCCCTCTGTCGATTCCATGATATGACAAATGTCTCAATTTAGGTGGGGAATATGTTGAAAAATAGCTCAACAATTGCTGTGTGTCCCAATAATTTTTTCCAATGAAATTGTGTTTTCTTTTTGTTATTGGCTCCTGGCAAACTTATTTTTTTACGG
The DNA here is from genome assembly GCF_040183065.1 of Periplaneta americana. Lineage (NCBI taxonomy): Eukaryota > Metazoa > Arthropoda > Insecta > Blattodea > Blattidae > Periplaneta > Periplaneta americana. The sequence continues at coordinate 186,794,149 of NC_091124.1, forward strand.
CCCTCGTAATTGCCAAAATTTGTATAAGCACTTCTTTTGACATTCACTTGGTGAAAGAAAAAAAATTAACTTTTTTTATTTATCAGAATGATTGTTTGTAAGATGCTTACCTGAAGATTCGGAATTGCGCTCGGGCGTGGGTTTTATTCCAACTCGGGCTGATTACCTGGTTGGGGCTTTTTCCGAGGTTTTCCCAACCGTAAAGGTGAATGTCAGGTAATCTACGGCGAATCCTCAGCCTCATCTCGCCAAATATAGTCCGAGTCAGCTTACTTCAAACCCTAAGGGTGAAACCTAACCATTTTCCCCCCCATCACTACATATGCTAGTGGATTGTGGTGATTTTATAGTTTGCAGGTTGAATTTTCTTTTGCCAACTTCGTTTCGAATTTCGATACTAACAAATACTACAAATGGTAGTGATTTTGTAACTAGTATGTTGGCAGCTGAGACAAATATCGACAATATTTGTCGGTACTGGAGTTCCATGAAATTAAAATTGTACTAGATTTCTGAGCCGTTTACCGGAAGCTAGTGAAATTTGAACATATTAATAATTAATTAGTATCGGTATTAATATTAATACATACTAGTTATTTTATGTGTTGTGTTGTGGTTATAATTCAAGACCATAGTCAGGCAAGTTTTCGGAATTAGAACTAATAATTTCATGTGGTCGAACAAAATACATTTTTAGGTTAGGTTTCGTGAGTCAATTGTTTAGTCAAACCAATGAATTTCGCAATGCCAGACAAAATACTTGACATATTGATCCCTTTCTCGTATAGTTTGCCTACGAAAACATGGTACAGATTATTGAATTATCTAGAATAAACCTTCCAACATAAAGTACAGTAAGTAAATGAGTCATTTATTACAAATGATCGTGTGATATCTGGTAACAGTTGGCAACACTGACAAGACGGCAATATTTGCTGTTTGGGAACTGTTCTTATGTGACCCTTGTGCAGACCCTTGTCCCTTGTGCAGACCCTTGTATTTCCCTATTTTGACTATGCTGACATTTTACTGACTGACCTTTCCAGCGACAACAAAACGAAACTTCAACGTGCTCATAATTTGTGTGTACGTTTTGTAAGCAATTTTCGTAAATATGATCACATTACCCCATCCCTGGAAGCAATAGGTTGGCTTAAACTAGATAAGAAAAGAAATTTACATTCACTTCTCTTTCTCTTCGAAATCTTGAACTCTTCTATTCCTTCGTACCTGTCGTCTCGCTTCACTTACCTTTCTTCCCACCACAATCTGAACACACGCTCTCGCCATGAAACAATACTAACAATACCATCCCATCGCACCTCCTCATACTCATCCTCTTTCACAATAGCCCTGCCAAGACTCTGGAATTCGTTACCTGCTAGCATCAGGGACTGTCGAAATAAAATTCAATTCAAACGCAAACTTACTAGGCACTTGGTCAGTAACTGAGACTCGTTCAGACATGGTTTCTTGTAAATAGTTCTCTTAATCTATTACAAAATATTTCAATATCCGGGAATTTCATCACTACAAAATTTTGTTATTGTAGGTTTAATTTGTAATTCAGTAAATACAAAAATATTCTTTGTTCTTAACTTCTATGATAAAATGTCTAGCTTTCATTAATCAGGTATTCTTGCCGTACTTTAATTTTTATTGTAATTGTAATTGTAAATTTAATATTAATTGTAATCTTATTGTTCATGTTATAGTTGTAATCCCCTGGTAGAGGGGCAGAGAAGGCCTGACGGCCTTATCTCTACCAGGTTAAATAAATAAATACTACTACTAATACTACTATACCATCTCGCTATCACAAATCTCATGACGCTGAATAACTTAGTAGTTGATAAAATGTCGTAAAATAAGCAAATAAAATTAAAACGTAATGGAAAAAAAAAAGAACTAAGAACTTTCTTCGACTAATGCCAATACTACACTATGCTCTAACCCCTTAAGGAAAATGTAAATTATATTTTTAATTAAAATAACTGTAAACTAAAGTACGTAGGTCTACACACTAGCCAGTATTTAAATGGTATAGTGACCGCTGAGCGTCATGTCATAACGGACTCGTCTGGCCCAGTTCCAAGGGGCAGCGCTGTAATGGAAGTCGAAATGGGCCGCCACTTTGTGAGAGCAGACTGTACATCCGCAATCTTCCTCAGGTTTAATGAATACTGCAGCACCAGTGGTTTGGAAGAGGGGGAGAATTTTTTGAACCATCCAATCAACCCCATTCTTCTTCGCCTCGTTCCACGACCCAACCTCCCAGCACTCTTGCCTTGCTGAAACATTACGTGCGAAACATTTCGTCTCTCTTCAAACAGACGGAAGCAACGGTCAAGCCGTACAAATTCCACTCACCCTCGTCCATCACAGCGCCAACCAGTGTCGCCAGGAAGTGCGTCTCTGCTGTATTCCCGCCTCCCACATTGCAAGAAACAGACTTCATATTATCATTATCATTATTATTATTATTATTATTATTATTATTATTATTATCATTATTAATAGTACTGGGACATCTTTTTTTAATAGCATTTATAATATTAACCTGACTATACCTTTTGATTAAAGGTTTAGAATCGGAAACACTCTTTGCTACCCCCTTCCACGACCGGAGTTTGATGGTACTAGCGTAAAATACAAACAAATCACTTTACTAGGTATAGGAGGGAAGAAAAGTAGTGCATCCATTTACATGAACTATGAAAATCACGATTCTGAGTTTGATAATTTTCATTAGGTTTTTATTTAATCAAAATACATTACAGTATTAATAAGTGTTTTTACTCACGAAATGAGCTATCCATACGGACGTATTCATTGTGCTTTAGCATACAATATAGAAAATACTTTTAAATTGAAAAATAATCAAAATATGGATATTTAAACAAATTGTTGAAAGTAATGGCCGTTCATTTTGATACAGGCTTCAATTCTTTTTTGCATATTATCGCATTAGGCCTATATTGTACCAAATTCGTATTTTGAGTTTCGTCCTTCGTACCTGAAAACAGTAACTCATGTTCAAATAATTCTGTACCTACCCTATAATAGAGTACCATACGTAGGCCTACTGTAAATTCAATCTGCCGATCTGACGCTGCATCAACTACTAGGTTATTTATCGTCGATGAAATTGGTGAAAGTGACATGGTATTTCGCGAAATAAGGCCAAGAATTCGCCAAAAAGTACCTGACAATTGCCTTACAGTTGGCGAAAATCTAAAAAGAAAACCCAACCAGGTAAACAGCACAAACAGAAATCGAACCCACGCCCGAGTACAGCACCAAATAAACAGGTAAATGCCTCTGGCAGCTGTGATATTAGTAACAGAAACGTAGTTATTTTTTATTATGAGATGTAATGAAATTGCTAAATTATACAAAGCAGTATTTATATTTCATTTTCCAAAAATATTTTGAAATAGAAAAAGCATAACATCTTAAGCAATAAGTAGACCGACAATTTACATGTACTAAAAATTGAAAAAATTGCACACAACTATGCACTAAAAATCTTAGATTTATAAATTTAAATATGCATAAAAAATTAATAATATTAGCTGACTATAGAACGCTTTAGAAGCTTTGTACACATTTAATGAGAGATTAAGATAATTTCTAATTACAATATACTTTTACAGTGACTATTACACTCTTACTACGTCATACTACTTTCGACCAACAAAACGGTACGAAAGGACGTATTTCAACCAATCATGGCTGCTTATCGCTCAATTTTATCGCGTCCATAGCATTTGTTTAATTTTATTGCGTCCCTAGCATTTGTTTAATTTTATCGCGTCCCTAGCATTTGTTTCTTTGTTTGCCAACATTTGAAACTGCGCTGGTCAGGACGTCAAAAAAAATATATGTATATAAAATTACAAACCACTCCAGTCGATGCACAGCAGTTTCAAATATGACTCGCATTGGCATTCAAGAACAAGAATTAATAAAAATCACTGATCATACCTATGCATCTTATGAAATCCGATTTGCAAATAAATGAAGAGCACCATTCGGAAATCCTGAACAAGTTGAATACACCATCTAGGCCTGAATCAACGAGTTCCACTTCTATTACGCACACGTCCAATATAACATCAATTGAACCACCAACCACATTCAAATTTGAAAATTGTACATTCAATAATTATTCCTTTTAAAATTATTCATGTTTATTTTTTATGTCATCGTCGTTAATTAAAACTTTTCTAACACTTGTGTATATTAGTTAGGTTATGTTATAGCTTCTGCTCTGAGAGGATAAAAAGAACTTCTGCTATATGATATTATGGATAGTCACGTATCAGAGATTGTTTAATATTAAGATTTATTGAATAGTAATCATTACAGTGTCTGTATAAAGACACTACTGCCATCTAGCATTCATCTAGCGTAATATTTGTAATGTTGAGATGGTACAATAATACATTTGAAGACAGTTGTATTTTCGTAAGTCAATTAATATTTTATTGTATTGGAGTACTTCGATACTTCTAATCTTTATATACTTTCTTCTAATCGTGTAATAGTCAATTAAATCCCACTCGAGTTTTGATTTTCTCTAGATAAATCTGCTCGTGTTCCACTCGCAGATTTATCGATAAAATCAAAACGTCTAGTGAGATTACTGTTGAAAAAATTCTGATATATAATATCAAACAATTCCATTTGTGTCAATGCAACTGCTTTTGTCGTAGTTCTCCCGGCTTTCTTTTGCAAAAGAACCTCTTTCTTTTATTTTATACAAGTCTGTTGTTTAGTCAACTATGCGAAGACAGGCCTGAACCTCATGTGTGACACCAACAAAACACCACTTATGAGGCAACTAGGCCAGGAGATAATGGGTTAATTTAGCCAGTTTCTTTCCCCCTCAATTGCATACATCGCCGATTAGCTACATATTACACTAATCAGACTTCAGATGTATACAAACAATATTATTGTTCTTTCTCTGACACATATCGTCAAGCGATATGTACTGCCTGATAATAGATGTACATATCAGCCAGAACCTCAATCAGAAGCAAATACAAGTCTGTATTCTGAAATGAACATTCAACATCACAGGGTGTAGCTAAAGCAAACTTAAAAAGAAGGACTTTTATAAGATCCCTAGTTCTTAGCCCAGAGTTCATCTTTCCCTTCAACACAGATGCCACTTTCTGAAAATGACTTACACAATTATTTTTCTGGTAGGGCTATGCTGCACGCATTGTATTCTTCACCTGACATAATTAGGAACATTAAATCCAGACGTTTGAGATGGGCAGGGCATGTAGCACGTATGGGCGAATACAGAAATGCATATAGAGTGTTAGTTGGGAGGCCTGAGGGAAAAAGACCTTTGTGGAGGCCGAGACGTAGATGGGAGGATAATATTAAAATGGATTTGAGGGAGGTGGGATATGATGATAGAGACTGGATTAATCTTGCTCAGGATAGGGACCAATGGCGGGCTTATGTGAGGGCGGCAATGAACCTCCGAGTTCCTTATTTTTTATTGGGTTATTTTACAACGCTGTATCAACATCTAGGTTAATTAGCATCTGAATGAAATGAAGGTGATAATGTCGGTGAAATGAGCCCGGGGTCCAGCACCGAAAGTTACCCAGCATTTGCTCGTACTGGGTTGAGGGAAGACCCCGGAAAAAACCTCAACTAGGTAACTTACCCCGACCGGGATTCGAACCCGGGCCACCTGGTTTTGCGGCCAGACGCGCTGACCGTTACTCCACAGGTGTGGACACGAGTTCCTTAAAAGCCAGTAAGTAAGTAAGTATGCTGTAATTATTTTTTTAGAGAATTTCTTCATGCACCTGTCATTCTCTCTTCCAAATCTTAAATTATCGCCAAGGAGTCAAGGAGAGGTAGAACCCTGGTCTCCAGTTTTTCGATGGCCTTAGGCAAGAACGAGTAGTATGCTACTATTAATTCCAGACTCTCGTGCAGAGCAGGCGAACAAGCGTTCTGGTCTGTATGGGTATTCGTTGGAACTTAAGAATTGTATATCCGTAGTCGTTCTTTTCTGAACTGTGAATAAGCTGTTCTTTTCCTTGTTATCGGGAGTGTTTCATACCAAGTACATAAACAACCGAACATATTGGAATGTTCTATCATCGTGTTGCGTCACAAATTCCTTGAATGTTGTTACGAAAATTATCCCTCTTATTTTAAGGAATTTCTTTAAATTTCATCGTAACAATGTGTGAAAAATTGGCAAAATAGGCAGATATATGTAATATTAAATTAAAACATACATTATTACCAAAAGTGTTGAAATTTGCACAATATACAAAATAAAATACGTCTTATACGATTATTATCCTCTCGAAACGTAAATATATGGACCTATTTCTTAAATATGACTCATCAATAAATACCCCTGAATCCTGAGACATATTTTGTTTTATTTTTGAAATTCAATATAATTTTTACACTTCAAAAAAGTCACCGAAATGAGGAAAAATTGTTAAACAATCTGCAGGTTACAGTTAGGGCACAAATTCAGATATATTATACTAGACGTCGGGTCTCTGCACATACATCTTATATCATAATCATGTATGAAATATAGTAGGCCTGTAGTATATTATTATATTCTCAGGACTCAGGTGGATACATATACATTTTCATGCAAATCGTCGATCTAGTAATAAGCGGCTATTTTACCGTATTTATCTTTACGTTAACATTGTACATGTGTATGGAGCTACTATTGTTTATATGCTATTGGCAATAATTACGTTAATAAAAACAATAATTAAATTAAACATGATGTCATTAGTATTCTTTTCTTCCTGTTCCTGGATATTAAATTGAAGTGGTTTTACTCAAACTAAATTGAATAACAGTATGTCATTAATTACTGTGATATACAGGGTGTATCACAAGGTTTTCTCCTGGTTTATTGGAGTGATTCCTGTTTTTATTTGGAACAAAAAATGTAAATACAGTAATGGGGTGACTTTCAAAATTAAGGAGTTAAGGCAGTTTGAAAAAAGCAGAAAAAAACTTTTTATTTGAGGATGTCACTGATAAAAATAGAAACCATAGTTAGAATACAAACAAGTATTTCATTTTGTACCAGTCTCTTGCATGTAGAGTGGATTTAAAGCAATCATCATCATCAACATCACGGGTTGAGCCGGTAGGCCCGTTCCGTCCCCATTAGAATTGTTCTCTCCAACGAAACCTAGGACGACCAACATTTCTCCTTCCTCTTGGAGCATACTGGAAAGCTTTCTTGAGAATTCGGTGATCCTCCATCCTTTCTAGATGTTCCATCCACCTATTTCGTTGATTTGTTAACTTTTGTGTAATTTCCTCTATCCCTCATTCTTTTCTGATATCTTCATTCCTCTTGTGTTGTAATAAAGAATATCCCGCCACTGATCTTAGGAATTTCATTTCTGAGGCTTCTAGTCGTCTTTTGTCTCTTTCTGCTAAGGTCCAAGTCTCTGCTCAGTAAAGTAGTACTGGAAGGGCTACTGTTTTGTAGAGTTTTAACTGTGTTTCTTTCGTTGTTCTTTTTCCTAAGCTCCGTCTAATTGTTCCACATATACCTTGAAATCTATGCATCTTTTCTTCCATATCTCTTTTTTCCATATAAGAAATGTTGCTTCCTAAATATTTAAAATTACTAACTTGCTCAATAATTTTGGAGTCAATAACTATTTTCGACCTTTTATGCTGGGTCCCTATGAAAGCCATTGTTTTTGTTTTAGTGTGTGAAATTTTTAAATTATAGCCTTTGGTTATTTGACTCAGTTTATAAGCTGCACTATGGAGGTTGTATTCTGTATCAGCAATCACCACTGCAAAAAGTAAGCAATTTACAGGTGTTTCATCTAAGATAAAATCACAGTTTAAAATATTCAGCCAGTCATCAATGGCTTCGTTAAGATATATATTAAATAAAGTGGGTGATAGTGGGCACCCTTGTCTAACACCCCCATTAATTTCTGTTGTTAATTTACTTGGACCTTTCCCTTTGTCAATGCAAATATTGGTATTAAGATACATGCTACGAAATGTTCTTATCAGATGTTGTGGGTATCCTCTTTTCTCTAAAGCAAATGTTCAAAATTTCCTCTCTGCATCTGAAAGCAAAGATTCGCACGGGTGTGAACCGCGCGTGTAGCATTTCGTAACTTCACATGTTCGTTCAATATTGTCTCTGCGGCACCGAGAATCCGTTGAATCAACTCTTCTCGTGTTTGCACCCTAATCTGGTACACGATGTCTTTCATCCATCCTCAGATGCAGTAATCTAGGGTGTTAAGTCTGGGGATCTGGCAGCAAACGGTTGGCATGATCACGTGGTTCTAAATGCTGCACTTTTTGCACATTAAAAGGATACAGTCCGTTCTCGTGAAGAATTCTCCATACTTTGGAATGTGAAACGTCAAATCCTCTCCCCAGTCCTCTCGTTAGTCCTGCTCAAACATGTCCAGCGCTACATACACCATGGCGTGTTTCGAAAATCTGTTGTAACTCCTTAATTATTAATGTCACCACATTACTGTATTTACATTTTTTGTTCCAAATAATACCAGGAATCACCTCCATAAACCGGGGGAAACCTCATGATACACCATGTATGTGAAAATGTTCAGCCTTTTAATTTTTTTAGATCAGAAAAAATTCGAACTATTATCAAAGCATCTAGAATCAATGAATATGCACTCTGTTATATTACAGCAGTAGTTTTTTCAGGATATTTTAAATTAATTACTTTTTCTGATAGCACATCTGGGACTATTATCACTTTTCACTCTCTTCTGTGTTTTTAGCTTCTCTGATAAATTATTATATCTACTTTATCATTGTTCTCAGTTAATTCCCTACTGCTAGCATTAATAAATCAAATCGAGTAAGATTAATAGATAAAAGAAAAAGATGCTATAGATATCTGTTGGAATGTACTTCTCATCTGAATGATAGGTAGTGAAGTGTAATTATATTTTTTGCTATGTTCTTGTGCGTTTCGTATCTTCTCCTTCTCTGCTTCTATATTCAACACACAAAAAACACACGCACACAAAAAAAAAAACATACAACACACACAAAAACATCTTTCATTACAAATCCAGCATTCTCCAATCTTTCCTATTTTCTGTTTCCCTTTTAGTCTCCGCATATGATAGCATATCATCTGATATCTTCTTCTGCCCCGAACTCTTCTCCCGTTCACCATTCCTTTCAGTGCATCCTTCAGTAGGCAGTTTCTTCTCAGCCAGTGACAAAACCAATTCCTTTTTCTCTTCCTGATCAGTTTCAGAATCATTCTTTCTTCACCCCACTCTTTTCAACACAGTTTCATTTCTTATTCTGTCTGTCCATTTCAGGCGCTCCATTCTTCTCTATATACACATTTCCAATGCTTCTAGTCGCTTCTCTTCATTTCGTTGCAATGTCCATGTTCCTGCCCCTTAAAATGCCAAACTTCACACGAAGCACTTTACTAGTTTTATTCTTGTTGTTAGTTCTTTTTCAAGGGATCCGCAGAAGATGCACCTTTTTCTATTAAATGCTTCCTTTGCCATTGGTATCCTCCTTTAGATTTCCTGGCAGCAGTTAATGTTACTGAGCAGTAACATGAACTACTACAAGCACTTATAGTACACCCCAAGTATTTGAAGCTGTTCACTTGCTCTATTGTCTCCTTTTAGATATCTGAAGTTTACCTTCTTTACTTTTCTTGCGACAACATTGGTCTTCGTCTTGTTTGCATTTATCTTCATTCCATACTGCTCACAGCTGTCATTTAGCTCCAGTAGCATATCCCTTAGTATCATCTCCTCTTCTGCTAACAACGCCATATCATCAGCAAATCCTTGATATTTCACATTGCATTGCGTTGAAACAAATATTACGTCGTTTAATATAAATTTTAATCGAGACGTACCGTAGAAGTGGGTAAAGTCAATCAGTGGGTGTATAATCGATCATTTGCGATTTTTATTGAAAATTATATATTTTCTTAGTAACTTATTAAAATTTTGTTATGTTGACTTCATTGCCTGACATTGCAAATGTAAGCGAGAGGGACAACAAAAAGCCTGCGAATGCCAACAATGGGAACACTGTGTAATTACCGTTGAAGTGAAAATTGTTATTTTCAACTTTTTCTCTTAAATGAAAACAAAGTCTTACAAACTCTAAATTATAGTCAGCAGTGAAAGGAGTCAGTAAGTATACGTAAGTACTTTTCGTTCAGTTTTTATCCTGAAATAATAGTTTTGCAGTTCGTAAATGTTAGTATTGAAACTTATCATTTTAAAAAGCTTGTACCTTTGTAGGTTTAAGTCGATCATGCCATCGACCTACTCGAAGCAGATAGGACCAGCAGGAAAAATAAATTGTTCACCGAAATACCTCCAACTAACACTTATAAACAGAAAAGAGTCATAGTATAGCTTATATTGATGAGATAGTGGGGAACGAAGAAGACGAAATTATGGTGAATTTCTTGCGTAAGAAAAACACTACCAAAGGAACGTATTTTGTATACCCCTCTGTACCTGACGATGGGAACAATGTAGTTTCTAAAGTGACATGAGGTGGGGAAGATTTCAAATAACATCTGATATAAACCTAAGCAATGTTGAATTGCATTTTAGATTATAATTGAAGTGTGGTATTTCAATGTAAATTTTGAATTCTTTAATCTTTGTTTGTTGGTATGTGAAGTATTAAAACGTGTTTTTATGTTTTATAAGTTGGCAATCATAGTGACGTTTGTACAGTGGAGACCTATAGGCCTAATTCTATGAAATAGAATGATCACATTAACAAAATATACACTATATAATGCTATAGGCATATATTGGAGATTATTATTGTTGTTACACACCTTATAACAAATAAAATATATGTAATACACTTAATTTGTTTTTAAAAACATAAACAGTGATCGACTTTACTCCGCAATATTTTAAAATCGATCTTAAACTAAAAATTCAATGGTGATGGACTTCACCCTATTTAAGCAGGTAACTTCGATCACAAGTCTAATAAAAAAAATCAGTTTTTGATAGATTGTAATTCAATTCTTGTAACGTGCCTTCATAAGTGAAGGATATGACGACAAAATGCTATTTTCTGAGGAACGTCGCTCCATTGCATAAACTGAATATCATTAAAAAATTGCAAAATTTTCATCGACTTTACCCTCTTCTACGGTATATGAAAAGTTTCACGATTGTACGGGTGTGAAAAGCGAAATATTTGTTTTGTTTTTCAGATTGTTCGAAAGGAGTAGGGAGACACAAGGAGATATTCTCTACAAATAGGTGAGTAATTGTGCTTTCTAAAAGTATATTATAATGTTGTTCTGTTACATTATTTAATATTTTCTCGTCATAATTTTTTTAATTAAGCATGGGTATTATTCTAATAAAATTAGTCTATATTTTTAATTCCAGACCACCGTTGTGGACTACCTGACCTTGAAAAACGCGGGTCCCGGTTCAAATCCTGGTCGGGACAAATTATCTGGTTTATATTTTTCCGGGGGTTTCGCCTCAAACCATTAAGAGCAAATGCTGGGTAACTTTAGACGCTTGATCCTGGACTCATTTCGCTGTCATTAGCACCTTCATCTCATTCAGACGCTAGAAAACCACAGCTATTGATAAAGCGTCATGAAATAACCAATTAAAATTAATTTCCGAACTTTGTATGTTCTGTTATGTTCCTGACATATTCCTGCAAAAACGGCATAATTCTTGCTGGACTAGATATATAATTTAATTACTCATTTCATGAAAGCAAGCCGAAAAATATTTCAAATACCAGCCGCCACTGCTATCTAACTACCTATAATAGTAGGCACCGAATGTCCAGAGTAGAAAACGTAGGATAAACCTATCAAATGGACAACAGACAGACATCTACGCATTATGCAGCATTTAACCGGGCGTTCCACGCAATACGATATACGGCGTGTATATGCGACAAGCTTTAAAATCTATTTCAGAATACATTATAATATATGGGTATAAAAAATCCGACGATGACGTCAAATGTGATGACGATTATGATGTTACTTTGATATACTCTGATACTATTGATATATCCTACTCTTCCAATCACCTGCTCTTCCAGTCAAGTTAAATGACACAATACATCGTTTTGCTTCCTGTGTTAAAAATCTTGAAGTTTACTTTGATACGCATTTAAACTGGAATAACCAAGTAACCCATATTACCACAATAGTAATATGCGTTACAAGAGCGGTATGTTGAAGTTTTCATGTTCGAGGAAAAGATTGAAAAAGCGAATCGTAGTTGAGCTTTTTTAATTTCCGAGAACATGAAAACAAACATACCGCTCGTGTATCGTACATTATTTTGTCCGAAGATCGTTTATTACATACCTGAAAGAGGAATTTCTAATTAGTTGCAATGAAATCTCCATCTTGATTTCTGTTCAATGACGGTAACTTTGGAAAATAAATATATCTATATTCAACATTGTTCCTATAAAATGTTTTCTGTGTTTACTATACTGCAGCAGACCGTGATATACATCTGTCTTTTTTCCCCCCAGTCTATGTTGAGTCTGGAATCTTGTTGATTTTTTCACGGCTTCCTTAATGTTACTTGCATTACAAATGCAGTAACTTTTGTGGTGTTGTAGAGTTTACTTAATTTTTGCAAATATTTAAAAACAATAATTAACAGTGCAATTTAGGTGAAATAGCAGTGGTAACTTTCCAATTTATAATTATTACTATATTGAACGTCTTTAAAAATAATATGTTAAAAGCCTAAAGCAGTAAAATGAATATGAATCTTAAGCGGTAAGAATAGGGAAACTGTTATGTGTGTTAAGTTGGGAATACTGAATGTGGTATTTCACACTTACCGCGTATTGGTTGTGTGCGGAAAGCAAGCAAATACGCACGATCTCGCACAAAAGTGTTTTCCATAATATATTCCTTAAACAGCATTCGAAAATTCCTTCCGCTATCACTCAAGAAAGTACTAGTGGAAACACTAGTAATGCCCCACTTCGATTATTGTGATTTTCTACTGACTGACCTCAATGTCAACCAGTCGCAAAAATTACAACGTGTTCATAATTCTTGTGTTCGTTTCGTCTGCGATGTCCGTCGCGCTGACCACATTACCCCATCCTTCCAAACTCTAAACTGGCTACGGCTTAACGAACGTAGAAATTTTCATTCTCTTGTTTTCATTTTCCAAGTCCTTCACACCTCTACACCTACCTACCTTGCCTCCCGTTTCAGTTACCTGTCATCATATCATAATCTCTTCACACGCATGCAAAATAGCCGCATACTAGCCATACCAACACATAAGACATCATCGTATTCATCATCATACGCAATCTCGCTCTCGCGACATCAGAGACTGTCGGAATTTAGTAGCATTCAAAAGCAAACTTATTAAGCATTTTCTTACTGCGTATAGTAGGTTTAATTTTTACTTAATCAATAAAAGAAATGCTTCTCTCTTCTTAACTTTTACAATAAACTGTGTAGGTTTTATTAATCAGTTAATCTTTTAGTACTTCGATTTTTATTGTATTTGTAAATGTAATATTAATTGTAATTATAATTGTAATAATTGTATTCTTAATTTTGTAGTTGTAATCCCCTGGTAGAGGGGAAGAGAAGGCCTTATCTCTACCAGGGGTTAAATAAATAAATAAATAAATAAATAAATAAATAAATAAATAAATAAATAGGTAAATAAATAAGTAAATAAATAAATAATAGTGCTGGTGATCTTAACGTTGATACTTGGCCTTAAGGGACAGTGCTACTTGAAACTTGTTCAGCATTTGGTTACCAGGAACTATAGATACACTCCGAGAATAGCTGCACCCCATGATCGCAGAGTATATGCTACACGGCCTCACAGTAGGGCCGGAGAAGTTGCCTAATTAGAACCGTAACTTCCACTTACCTTCATCCCTATTCTACACAGAGCAGAGCGCATTCTTGTTGTTCCATTACTTTCCCACGATTAGTCGTTGGACTAATATTCTTACAAAAACACAGAGCTTTACTTTTTTCCCCCTTTGGTTCTTCTAGGCTGCATCCAAATTAAAAAAAAAAAAAGTTGTTAAAGGAGAGTCAGTCGAGAGAGCCTGACTCATAATTCCACTTGTAAATTTTCGTTCAATTTACAATCAGTCACCTTCCTATCACTACCTTACAAATTGACACAACATTGTGTCTTCCAAAAGACAGAATTATTCATATATGATTATGTAGAGCCCGGAAGTTAGGAAAAATGCCTTTTTTAATCCACTGTGTATATCGATAGATTCTCAATTGATATGATGTAATATTTATCTGTTAGCCAATTTTACAACTCATAGTTACGGTAGACCTTTACATTTCTGCTTTTCGATACACCATCACTTTAATATACATGTACACTTAACGGCAAAAAGAATGGGCCGCCGACAATTTCTAAGTTCTTGATACATAGCACGATCATCTTCCAGCAGACGTGGCACAGACTTTATCTCGAGGCACTCCCGTTTACCTCTATCAATCCACCTACACTCTTCACCTTTACCTTCCCCTTATATCTTCTGGTTAAAAACAAGTTAGGATAAACTAGTAGAGACACTACGAGCTTCCATGCTGATATTGGAAGGGAATGGAGCTGCGAGCACTTGGGGCTTATCAGGCTACTCGTCCAGATGACAGGGCCTGACCGGTATGGCATAGTTGCGCCCCGCGGTCAATTGGGTGGCCTAGGCATGGCATAATTGCGCCCCGAAGAAATAAGGTAGCAGGATGGACATGACATAGTTACGCCCCGAATAAATCAGGGAGCAGAATGGACATGGCATAGTTGCGCCCCGAATAAATCAGGTAGCAGAATGGACATGGCATAGTTACGCCCCGAATAAATCAGGTAGCAGATTGGACATGGCATAGTTGCGCCCCGAATAAATCAGGTAGCAGAATGGACATGGCATAGTTGCGCCCCGAATAAATCAGGTAGCAGAATGGACATGGCATAGTTGCGCCGCGAATAAATCAGGTAGCAGAATGGACATGGCATAGTTGCGCCCCGAATAAATCAGGTAGCAGAATGCACATGCCATAGTTACGCCCCGAATAAATCAGGTAGCAGAATGGACATGGCATAGTTGCGCCCCGAATAAATCAGGTAGCAGAATGGACATGGCATAGTTGCGCCCCGAATAAATCAGGTAGCAGAATGGACATGGCATAGTTGCGCCCCGAATAAATCAGGTAGCAGAATGGACATGCCATAGTTACGCCCCGAATAAATCAGGTAGCAGAATGGACATGGCTTAGTTGTGCCCCGAATAAATCAGGTAGCAGAATGGACATGGCATAGTTACGCCCCGAATAAATCAGGTAGCAGAATGGACATGGCATAGTTACGCCACGAATAAATCAGGTAGCAGAATGGACATGGCATAGTTGCGCCCCGAATAAATCAGGTAGCAGAATGGACATGGCATAGTTGTGCCCCGAAGAAATCAGGTAGCAGATGGGACATGGCATAGTTGTGCCCCGAAGAAATCAGATAGCAGATGGGACATGGCATAGATGCGCCCCGAAGAAATCAGACAGCAGATGGGACATGGCATAGTTGCGCCCCGAAGAAATTAGGTAGCAGATGGGACATGGCATAGTTGCGCCCCGAAGAAATTAGGTAGCAGATGGGACATGGCATAGTTGTGCCCAGAAGAAATCAGATAGCAGATGGGACATGGCATAGTTGCGCCCCGAAGAAATCAGGTAGCAGAATGGACATGGCATAGTTGCGCCCCAATGGGCATAGTACACACGAAAGTGATTGTCATAAAATAAATAAATTACTTAAAAATATTACAATGATAGCTGCATTGAAATCAGGTAGGCCTAGCGTAATATCAATTTTGCTATTATTTTATAACACATTTTTATTGATCACACACAATAAATGAACTGCATTTTTTGTTTCTATATCGATATCTTAACCCTACGCTACAGGGTTTAGAAAATTGAAACTTAGGACCATTATCAATTATTAACTCTTCACCCTTTTCACTAAACTTAACATTCATTTTAAATTAACCTCACTATACGCCACAGACGGTGTAAAAATCACTAATAAAATGTCAAGACTGCTAAGGCCCCATATTCCAATGGCTCACTCATTTGCATATGTCAGTTAATAAAGTACTACCAACTTCATGGTGTTCATTTTATCGGTAGGCTATTGATAATCACTGCATAAACAGTAGAAGAACAGTTAATAAAGTACTGCGAACTTCATGGTATTTATTTTAACGGTAGGCTATTGATAATCACTGCATAAACAGTAGAAGAACAGTTAATAAAGTACTGCGAACTTCATGGTGTTCATTTTAACGGCAGGCTATTGATAATCACTGCATAAACAGTAGAAGAACAGTTAATAAAGTACTGCGAACTTCATGGTGTTTATTTTAACGGTAGGCTATTGATAATCACTGCATAAACAGTAGAAAAACAGTTAATAAAGTACTGCGAACTTCATGGTGTTCATTTTAACGGCAGGCTATTGATAATCACTGCATAAACAGTAGAAGAACAGTTAATAAAGTACTGCGAACTTCATGGTGTTTATTTTAACGGTAGGCTATTGATAATCACTGCATAAACAGTAGAAAAACAGTTAATAAAGTACTGCGAACTTCATGGTGTTTATTTTAACGGTAGGCTATAGCTAATCACTGCATAAACAGTAAAAGAACAGTTAATAAAGTACTGCGAACTTCATGGTGTTTATTTTAACGGTAGGCTATTGATAATCACTGCATAAACAGTAGAAGAACAGTTAATAAAGTACTGCGAACTTCATGGTGTTTATTTTAACGGTAGGCTATTGCTAATCACTGCATAAACAGTAGAAGAACAGTTAATAAAGTACTGCGAACTTCATGGTGTTTATTTTAACGGTAGGCTATTGCTAATCACTGCATAAACAGTAGAAGAACAGTTAATAAAGTACTGCGAACTTCATGGTGTTTATTTTAACGGTAGGTTATTGCTAATCACTGCATAAACAGTAGAAGAACAGTTAATAAAGTACTGCGAACTTCTTGGTGTTTATTTTAACGGTAGGCTATTGATAATCACTGCATAAACAGTAGAAGAACAGTTAATAAAGTACTGCGAACTTCATGGTGTTTATTTTAACGGTAGGCTATTGATAATCACTGCATAAACAGTAGAAGAACAGTTAATAAAGTACTGCGAACTTCATGGTGTTTATTTTAACGGTAGGCTATTGATAATCACTGCATAAACAGTAGAAGAACAGTTAATAAAGTACTGCGAACTTCATGGTGTTTATTTTAACGGTAGGCTATTGATAATCACTGCATAAACAGTAGAAGAACAGTTAATAAAGTACTGCGAACTTCATGGTGTTTATTTTAACGATAGGCTATTGATAATCACTGCATAAACAGTAGAAGAACAGTTAATAAAGTACTGCGAACTTCATGGTGTTTATTTTAACGGTAGGCTATTCATAATCACTGCATAAACAGTAGAAGAACAGTTAATAAAGTACTGCGAACTTCATGGTGTTTATTTTAACGGCAGGCTATTGCTAATCACTGCATAAACAGTAGAAGAACAGTTAATAAAGTACTGCGAACTTCATGGTGTTCATTTTAACGGTAGGCTATTGATAATCACTGCATAAACAGTAGAAAAACAGTTAATAAAGTACTATGAACTTCATGGTGTTTATTTTAACGGTAGGCTATTGCTAATTACTGCATAAACAGTAGAAGAACAGTTAATAAAGTACTGCGAACTTCATGGTGTTTATTTTAACGGTAGGCTATTGATAATCACTGAATAAGCAGTAGAAATACAGTGAATAAAGTACTGCGAACTTCATGATGTTCATTTTAACGGTAGGCTATTGATAATCACTGCATAAACATCAGAAAAACAGTTAATAAAGTACTGCGAAATTCATTATGTTTATTTTAACGGTAGGCTATTGATAATCACTGCATAAAGAGTAGAAGAACAGTTAATAAAGTACTGCGAACTTCATGGTGTTTATTTTAACGGTAGGCTATTGATAATCACTGCATAAACAGTAGAAGAACAGTTAATAAAGTACTGCGAACTTCATGGTGTTTATTTTAACGGTAGGCTATTGCTAATCACTGCATAAACAGTAGAAGAACAGTTAATAAAGTACTGCGAACTTCATGGTGTTTATTTTAACGGTAGGCTATTGATAATCACTGCATAAACAGTAGAAAAACAGTTCATGGTGCTCATTTTAATGGTATCGATAATGAATAAAAATCGAATAAGAAATCAATAAGGTTGGTTGATTACGAGGCTCGAGTTTCCGTAGTTTATTTTTCTCTACCTATTTCATCGGGCGCAACTATGCCATGAACTTTTCTCTACCTGAAGGGAACGGGGCGCAATTATGCCATGCCTTTTTCTCTACCTGATGGGAACGGGGCGCAACTATGCCCACAAAACAGGGACCCTTTTTTATATGCTGCATTTTATCTGACCGTGTGGCGCAAATATGCCCTGGCCGACCTGACTCTATAAGGGCTGAAGCAGAATAGCTCATCTGTCAGCATCTCATTCACGAATGCCACCCGTCGAACTTGGAGAATCATCCAATATACACATAAGGCGCACAATAGACCAAAGCAAGACGAAGCGAAAAGACCCATTCTGGGTTCAGCCCCTCCTTCAAAATCCAAGCCAAGTATAGGCTAGTACTACTTGTGCTTGCTTATGTTCTGGCATATCACACCAAAATACCACTGTGATTTGGAAAAACATATGTGATTGTGTATCAATCCATCTGGAGAAGTCCAAGTATGTTTATGTATATCCTTAAAGGGGAATGTTGTACTTTTGACAATTAAATGTTTTGATGTGGCAAAGTTGATTAACCTAACTCCTTTATCATTACTAGTAAAGTGTAGGCTCTCTTTTCCAATAGTCGGTTTAAAAATATCAACCCTTTTATTTTAGCATTGAAATCTCCCACTAAAATGTTCATGAGATATCTAGATATCTGATCAAAAGTGTTCCAATTTCATATAAATATGGTCATCTTTTTTTTCTGTACAGGCGTGATATCGCACCATTTACTCTTAAGTACTAATTACGATAATCTGTCACTGACAAATTTAGCTTTTTACTTACTTACTTATTTATTTACTTACTTACTAGCTTTTAAGGAATCCGGAGGTTCATTGCCGCCCTCACATAAGCCCGCCATTGGTCCCTAGCCTGAGCAAGATTAATTCAGTCTCTATCATCATATCCCACCTCCCTCAAATCCATTTTAATATTATCTTCACATACACGTCTCGGCCTTCCCAAAGGTCTTTTTCTCTCCGGCCTCCCAACTAACACTCTATATGCATTTCTGGATTCGCCCATACGTGCTACATGCCCTGCCCATCTCAAAAGTCTGCATTTAATGTTCCTAATTATGTCAGGTGAAGAATACAATGCGTGCAGTTCTGTGTTGTGTAACTTTCTCCATTCTCCTATAACTCCATCCCTCTTAGCACCAAATATTTTCCTAAGCACCTTATTCTCAAACACCCTTAATCTCTGTTCCTCTCTCAAAGTGAGAGTCCAAGTTTCACAACCATAAAGAACAACCGGTAATATAATTGTTTTATAAATTCTAACTTTCAGATTTTTTGACAGTAGACTGGATGATAAAAGATTCTCAACCGAATAACAGGCATTTCCCATATTTATTCTGCGTTTAATTTCCTCCCGAGTATCATTTATATTTGTTACTATTGCTCCCAGGTATTTGAATTTTTGCACCTCTTCAAAGGATAAATTTCCAATTTTTATATACGATATTCTCGTCACGAGACATAATCATATACGTTGTCTTTTCGGGATTTTCTTCCAAACCTATCTCCTTACTTGCTTCAAGTAAAATTCCCGTGTTTTCCGTAATCGTCATCCGCATAGACAAGCAGCTGATGTAACCCGTTCAATTCCAAACCCTCTCTGTTATCCTGAACTTTCCTAATGGCATACTCAGGAGCAAATTTAAAAAGTAAAGGTGATAGTGCATCTCTTTGCATTAGCCGACAGTGAATTGGAAACACATCTGACAGAAACTGACCTATACGGACTCTGCTCTACGTTTCACTGAGACACATTTTAATTAATCGAACCAGTTTCTTGGGAATACCAAATTCAGTTAGATCATTTACATTTTAAAATACACCAGCTAATAATTAACGTTGTTTGTTTATATGACGGTGTCAAAAACACACAGAATTAGTGGATTCATACCTAAGATAGCGGTTTATTTTTTAATATCTTAATTTTGTTTTCCTCTGTTCTTACAACAGAGGCACAACTTCAGATATGTAAGAATAATTACGATGCTTAAATCAGCGTTGATAACTATTGAAACTGATTTTATTGTACTAAATACAATATTAAGAACGACAGTAAGCGAGAATTCAGCATGTCGAAATAAGATAAAAGATGTAGAGTCCGTTAGGAGTTTTTGTGATAGACAAAATTTTAATTAAATCATTGAATTTTTCCTGAAGCAGTAGAGGAAAATTCTGTCTACGTAATACAAAATGTTTTGCAGCCAGTGTCGCTTCCCCTACTGTCAGCCAATCTTTGCAGTGATTTGCGTTTCTTTTTGCCTTGCGTACGAATGTTAAATTAGCCCTTAAAATAGGGAAGCACACTAACTGTCAAGAATACGAAAAGTGCAGGAGGGCGCTGAGTTATACAGGCAGTTGCTGCGACGACGCAGGAATTAGAATTCCCTGCACGACGGACTGACGTCTCGCCTCCGCATCCAGTGAAGATGTTTCATCGCTCAAGTGGAAGTAAACAAGCGGCCCTTAAAGAAGTAATAACGTCTACATCCGAGCCCTGACCCCGGCTCCTCAAACATAACGGAAAGGATGTCACTCCCAAAGTACAGAGCGACACACGGTTTTCCTCTACTTTTCTTGAGTGACACAGGACATTATTTCGACTTAGTAATAATGATCGCTTTACAAAAATTGTCACCAATAGACACATGCGTGTGTATGTACGTAAGTAGGTACGTTTAGGTACATATGTATGTATAAATATAAAATATAAATAAATAAATAGGTATTATTATTATTATTATTATTATTATTATTATTATTATTATTATTATTGTTATAATTTTAAGCTGATCATCATGTTTGGTTTAGAATAATAGCCCGTATTTATTTTTTTTAAATCCACCACCAACAGAAGCAGGCTTCCAATTACAGGTGGCTTACATAGATACATACACAAAATACATAATAAGAGAAAAAAAAAACAAAACAAACAACAGAAACGAAAGAAAGAAAATACATAATGCTAATAGATGCTAGAATATTATAATATTACAGTTAATATACAGACGTGGACAAATTATTAACAAAATTGATGATATTTATGATAATTCTGTTTATAAAATTTGACTTTTCAATTTAGACTACAGTTGACAATTTTGCATATTTCTATCATTACAGTAGATAGAAATATGCAAAAATTTAAACTGTAGTAAATATTGAAGAGTCAAATTATGTAAACATGTCAACTCCAGTCTAAATTGAAGAGACAGATTTTGTAAAAATATATAATAAAAATCTTCAGGTTTCCTATTAATTTGTAAATATGCAAAAATATCAACTCCGGTTTAAATTGAAGAGTCAGATTTTGTAAAAATATATAATAAAAATCTTTAGTTTTGCTAGTAATTTGGAAATATCCAAACTATCAACTGCAGTCCAAATTGAAGATTCATATTTTGTATAATACATATAAGAAAAATCTTCAGTTTTGCTAAAATTTGTAAATATGCAAATTACAATTATAGTCTAAATTGAAGAGTCATATTTTGTAAAAATATACTATATAAATCTTCAGTTTGCTAACAATTTGGAAATATGCAAAAATATCAACTGTAGTCCAAATTGAAGATTCATATTTTGTAAAAATGTATAATAAAAATCTTCAATTTTGCTAATAATTTGTCCACGTCTGTAGTGCCAAATGTCAATATAATGATGCAAAATTATTTTAAAACTTGAGTAAAAACATTATAATACACTTCTTCATAATTTAAATATCTAAGGAAATACAATGCTTTTTAATATTGTATGAAATTTTTCAATTGTTAAACTGAAATCCAATTGAGAATCACAGTTTAAAGACAGAGAGTTGCAAGTATTACACATAACAAACAATGGAGAGTTCTTGAAGAAAACAGTTCTAGGAATGGGAATAATAAAAGTTGCCTATGACGTAATTCTGTTCTTTTTACATTGAACTGAAGGAATTTAAGAAAATCACAGTTATTCAATATACCATTTACAGTCTTATAGAGTAAAATTTGGCTATTTATTAATCGTCGAGATTTTAAAGTTTTATAATTAAATTAAAAAAGTAACTGATTATATGAAATTTGATTGTCATAAAACGATATGTGATATCCAAATCCATTGGAAAAACATATTTTTTTAATTATAAACTTTTAACTAAAAATATACATTTTCCAATTTAGCAATGATTTTCTACTATATATATATATATATATATATATATATATATATATATATATATATATATACGTACTTACTTACTTACTCACTTACTGGCTTTTAAGTAACCCGGAGGTTCATTGCCGCCCTCACATAAGCTCGCCATTGGTCCCTATCCTGAGCAAGATTAATCCAGTCCCTACCATCATATTCCACCTCCCTCAAATCCATTTTAATATTATCCTCCCATCTACGTCTCGGCCTCCCCAAAGATCTTTTCCCATCTGGCCTCCCAACTAACACTCTATATGCATTTCTGGATTCGCCCATACGTGCTACATGCCCTGCCCATCTCAAACGTCTGGATTTAATGTTCCTAATTATGTCAGGTGAAGGATACAATGCGTGCATCTCTGCGTTGTGTAACTTTCTCCATTCTCCTGTAACTTCATTCCTCTTAGCCCCAAATATTTTCCTAAGAACCTTATTCTCAAAAACCCTCAATCTCTGTTCCTCTCTCAAAGTGAGAGTCCAAGTTTCACAACCATAAAGAACAACCGGTAATATATATATATATATATATATATATATATATATATATATATATATATATATATATTGAGACGGTTCCTCGTATAGGATAAGGAGATTTTCATTAGATTAGTATTTCGTGTTAATATTCTCATATGGATAGTAAGAAGCATGGACGTGTAAGTTAGTTTCAAAATCTGAGACGGAAGTAACAGGTGGACAGGAAGACCGAAAGGAAGCTAGGCGGACAGGAAACATGTGTCCAGGCGTGGAGTTGACTGATGAGGGAATGTATGGACTTTGCCTGCGGGTGGTCAGTAAGATGACGCCAAGCCAGGTTCCAATAGAGATGATCTGGTATATGTCAGAGAATTGTCAGGACGCCGGAAGTAGGGGGATGTTCTAGTTAACGAACAATTTTTGAAGAACGCGTCTTAAGTGACGTAAGTGTAATCATGGCCAATCAGGATTCTTAATAGAGACACGTGATATATAGATAGGAGGGCGAAATTCTATGTTTGGTGGTTGAAAGTAGGGGATAGATTTCGCAGATAGACAGAAGGCATATACAACTTGTACGGAGAAGTTGCACTCCACATATTCTCGGCAAACCTAACTCGGAAGTATAACAATTTACGGACTTAGAATTTTTTAGTGGGTGTAGTAAGAAGTCGTGTGTTGCATTATTATTATAAGTCTGAATTCTTTCCTCTCATCACGTTATCAACTGTCCGTTATATTACTGGTGTTTTATAGTACAAATTATATAATTACGTGAAGTCAGAAATTAGTATATCAACTTGCGGGAAGTGAGAGCGAGATATTATACACTTGGACGCGCATTTCTGCTAATCTGAAACGAACACTTAATAATAATAATAAACGTTTTCATAGTTCTTACCAACAACTTCTGGTGTGCGCCTACATCATTTCAACCTACGAGCACGTCTCCCAAACCCCATGTCCCGACCGTTTTGCAGCTGACCTGGGAACCTCATCCTCTACCGAAGTAATCTCGAGGAGGCTGGCGCCCAAATTAATCAGTGTACGTAATTAATTATTGACATCGACGTGCATCCTCGAGATACTTTCCATATTTCGGAGCTGGCAGCCGAGGGCGATGACGACTGTTACAATATATATATATATATATATATATATATATAGAGAGAGAGAGAGAGAGAGAGAGAGAGAGCAGTATAGGATTAAGAGACTGGTCTAAGCAAAGTCACAATACTTTAACGAATAGCCAGTATTAAACATCTGATACTTGTAATTAAATCACTAGATTGGATAGAATTTTTAGATTTTCCGTTCACCAAAATTTGTGATGTTCGCTTAATTCGAAGAGAGACAAGAAGGAAAGATTTATCGTGAGAGCAACTCTACAAAAGCATCAATAACGCTTTCCGAAGCTTAGACTTCGCGCATGTTCAACGTTTGTTTCTGTTGCCCAATACCAGATTAACATAGAACGTCAGTAATCATAATAGGCGTTGCTGTTCGTACTACATACAATTTCAAAATTGTTGGGTATTTGCACAAACTTCAACACAGACAAAATGAAAAACAAATTTAATTAAAAGAAAATAAAATAAATGGCTTGTTAGAAGAAAATTAATTATTTACGTTGTATCGCACCATCTACAGAAGTTTAGCAATTTATTTAGTTCATATTGAAAATTTAAATCTAATCTTCCTCAACTTGGTGAGGTTGCCAAAGACAAAGAACGTTAAACAGTAACATTTAAGACCTGACATTAAAAATGTCTTATAAAAATTTGTTTAAAGTAAACTGAAATTTAAAGTAGATAATGTCTTACTATCACGAAAATTTGCAATAAAATAAAAAATACAGATAAGGAAATAAAACAGAATTAGAAAATTGAACTGTAATATAAATTTAAGTATAAGTGTCGTCGTAAAATCTGCAGAGAACGCTTCAAAGCTACCATAGAAATGACTTTAATTGTTGTTGTTGGGAGTCCAAATTTATGACAGAATGAGACGAATTGTTTTGTTTTAGTCCCTCTAGCGCCCACCATTAATCCCATGGCTTATATATCTCTGAGTTTATGATGTTTTGTAATAAGAGATAGTCTGTTCATAAATTGCCCGTAGATTAAGTTGATTCTGATGTGTTCCGAATCTAATGGTCGGATCCAGCATACAGTATAACCTTTTACTCTCCAGGTTTAAATGTTATAATATCAATACGCCGATTACTTCCGGCATCCGCTATTCCACGGACTTCTTCATAGGTAGTGTAACCATTGAACTTAAGACGTGTTGCGATTACAGACCTCATCTTGTGATGCCTGCTATTACGATGAGTTTCGCCAAATGGGCATGAACCCAAGACATGAGCCAAGGTTTCAACCTCACTGTGGCATCGCCTACAGTGGTTATTGTCTTGAGTTCTGCCTGGAACAGCGCGTACAGGAGCAACATTACCGGTCATCTTTAGCGCATCTCTACACTCGGTGCTAGAAAGGCCTGAATGATATCTGTCCAGCTGTTTGCGGGAGTGAAGTCTTGATATAAGCTGACTCCTTTACCTTTCTGTGGCAGTTGACACCATTTATTAAATTCTTCAAAGCGCAAAATTTTCCTGAGTTTCCTTGAGTCAATTAGACCTCTTTTGTTGTTAATGGTGTCTGAGGAGACCAAATTGTTATCCAGAGGTAACTGCCGAGGTTAGTTTTCAGTTCACTCTCTCAATCTCTTTTGTTAGCAATATACTGATTATCTGATCTCATCAAAAGTTGACAACTGTCAATTTGTTGAAGGACTGCCTCCCATGTAGTTCGAAATAGACCAAGCCCTTTATTTTACTGTCAGAGTAAATCAATGAATCGGAGTATCTATAGGCAAACATAGTATTTCTTTCAGTGTTGCTTTAATCATTTTATCTGCGTCTTGTAGGAAACGAATTTGGATTTTTTCGAGAGGAATTGAGAAAAAGGTGGTACATTAATATCAGACAGATTGAAGAGTTGATGATTTTAAATATCTGATCTGGATGTAACCAAGGTTAAGAAGAAAGTAGATCCAATTTATTTTTTAATTTTGAAATCATTTTTGCGAGTCAAATATCATTACATTGGCAAAAATTGAGATCCAAGTACTTGATATACTCTTGTTCTGAAATGCATTTAATTTGGAGGTCTTTTAGAATTTCGAGGTTAAGTCCTAACAATTTACCATGTTTAATAGTGATGTCTACGGATTTCTCTAAGTTAATATCCAATCCGATTTCTTCAAATCTTTGAAGAGCCATTTTTGTCAATTCGACAGCTAAATTTCGGTCTTTCTTTGTGTGAATAACTGTCGGTCTGCAAGATTCTGTCTGTGAGCTTGTGGATGTGCTCTGCTAATGTAGGTTTTAATTCTAATGTAGTGCTTTCCATAGTGAGGGCATGGAGATGTTGTTTTACTTCTACTGCCATGTACTATATTAGGGTCTTGATCACCATCGTTAATTATCATTTTACAAGTTGAAGATGTACGTATTTTATCGTCGGTCCAATGCCAAAAATACGAATGTGTTACTTTTTAGATAATGCATTTTAATATTCAAAGTGCTTGGAAACATCAGGTTTTATAGTTACTTTTATGTTTTCACTACCAAAATGTATAACTAAGGTTCCTGAGACAAATAACGCCATGTATACCTTTAACGCCACCCTATTAAAATTTGTTAACGACACAAGTTTTCGGTAGTGCACTCCTGCATTCGCTTGCAATCTAGTGATGAAATGAGTTGCTAGCTGTCCGCTGACATTTACGAGTGACATTATATTCCATCATTTTCCTGTTGTGTGTTGATAGTGAATGGCTGTTCTTATATCAAGGTAAGAGGCAATATTTTATTTTGTGTGTTGAGCAAATAATAACTATATTAAACTATATATTTTCGTGGTCCTTAAACATTCTTCTATGTATAGAAAGTATTTGCTATCTATAAAATTTGAAAATGTTAGAGAAACACGCAAGACAAAATGTTAGGTTATGTCAGTACTAAGGCTGACAGTACAGCATCGGTGTGAAAACATCAGGAAAATCACTAAGCTTTCAACTTACAAATGTTCAGAATGTGCAGTGATGATATTGGTTCAATTGCTTATCGAACTCTTAATTTTTTTTTATTTTACATAACTTAATTCTTTTGTTTTACTTATTGGAAAACATTCATATTAAACTGAGGTAAATGCTTTTGTGTTTAATAACTTTCTACTGTGTCATATTATCTGGTGATTCAGTTTCAGAATAAGAATCTTTCATTACTATTGAGTGATTTTGTATCTTTTATTAACAGAAAGTCAAATTTAATCGCTTAGTTCAATTTATGTTGCTTAGAAAAAATAATTCATTAACAATTATAAGTGTATAGGTTACTATAAAATAGGTGGCGTTAATTGGACAACCTGTTCCTAATAACGCCAGTTTACAAAGTTTTCCTATTTGAGTTCTAATTTTTGTTCGGTATATAATATATCCATTTTCATTGTGCTGTTTTGTAAAGATAAGATTACGGTTTCTATTTCATAACTTTCGTGTTTGTGCATAACTTATTTCCAGAGCAAAAGTGACTGAAGTGTTAAGGTGGCGTTAATTGGTACGTATACCTTAATTATGCTATTTCTTAGGGCATACAAATTACCTCCTTTGTTTCATATTTTAAGGATATTTTAAATAATTGTTCACTTTAGTATTTTCTTGGCATGGCAGGATTGAAGAATGTTTGAATTTCTGTTTGTAGACTTTATAAACTAATTGTGATATTAATGGTTTTCGGGTATTTTAAAGGATAATGGGGGGGGGGACATATTTCTTATTTTGAAATTAATCTTGTAGAAATTTTTGTCTTCATTCTTACTTTATAAAGAATTTTGATATTGTTACATAAATTGGAACAAGTATTATTTTGTTCAAGAAAATATAAATTTTTATTAAACAAGATCATATTCTTCATGTAAAGAAAAAAATTATAGTACTGGAAATTCTGAGAAATGTAAAAGAACGGAATCACTATTCATACTTAAGAGTTCTCATTTGCGGAAGGCTCAGGCAAGTCATCACGAATGTTTCTATCGTATTTCAATAACTTATAATATCCATGGTATCCCTCGGTATGGGCATGATCCTCACTCATTACTTTGAGGTCCTGGAACTTGACTTCAGCAATGGACAGATCTGGACTGTAGACGTTTGGGAGTGGACCATCACTTGCTTAGTCTGCCTCTTGGTCTCTTCAGATTGACTTGATGGAAATCAGATTTGGAATTATCTTTAAAAGATGTTTGTCTTGGTTCAGTTTTTAGACATTGCTAACAACAAACACTTCTTCATGGGATTTTTCCTTTTTAGTCTTTCTTACTAAAACGACTTAAAGTCGTTAAAGTCATCATGAAGTAAGCTTATAGTTTTCACAAGAAACGGCGAAATTAGTTTTGCCTATCCTTCAGGACTAAACTGAATCATGTTCTGATTTCGTCTCTATCATGGAATGTATAGAATTACATTCAATTACGATATATCCATTTTTTTTTTGTTTTAGTAAGTTATTTTACGACGCATCCTCCAAGAACATAGTTCATGAAGCGGCAAGGATAAAATGGAGATGGGGAGGACATGTGGTAAGGCTGCAGGGGAATAGATGGGCGCAAATAACAACTACTTGGGACCCCTAC